>NW_027419132.1:0-44388 GCF_009905375.1 Apium graveolens | reverse complement strand
ATTTATTGCATCATTACTCTCAGCTTTAGATAAATATGAAAGTTTGTAGTGATTACCTGATTTGCTTAAGGAACTTGTCTCTGTTTCATCAGACTTGGCCATAAGGGCTAGATTGACATAGCTGACATCCTCATCTTCATCCAAACCATCAGCTGCCCAGTCATTCTTTGTGTAATAAAAGCCCTTTCCTTCTGTTTGAGTAGATCAAAGTATTTTTGCTTATAATCTACAGACTCAAATCTTTCTTACTAGAATCTGACTTTCTACACTCATTTGCAAAATGCCCTGCCAAGCCACATTTGAAACACTTGAATTTTGATTTATCCACCATGTTTCTATTTGGCTTGGCAGCTCCAAATTTCTTTTTGAACTTGAGCTTGACAAATCTTCTTGAAAGGAATGCTAGGTGCTCATCAATGTCCTCCATGTCATCTTGGCTCAATGAATCTTCACTTTCTACAGCTAGCCCTTTACCCTTGCTTTCACAGGCCTTTGAAGTTGATTCCATAGCTTCCATCTTTACTTCCTTCTCCTTTTCCGGTTCAGCCACAAGTGCAATGGATCCTCCTTTCTTCTTTCCTCTGTCCATTCTTTCATCCTGCTCTATCTCAAGCTCATAGGTCTTCAGAATGCCATACAGTCTCTCCAAAGTAAACTCCTTATAATCTTGTGAGTTTCTTAATGAGACTGTCATTGGTTTCCATTCCTTTGGAAGAGATCTGAGAAATTTCAGATTGGAGTCTTTAGTCTGATAGACTCTTTCATGCAATTTAAGAGCGTTTAGTAGCTTTTGGAATCTACTAAAAATGTCAGTGAGTGACTCACTTTCTTCATTGTGAAAATGCTCATATTGCTGAATCAGGAGCTGCATTTTATTTTCTCTTACTTGCTCAGTGCCATCACAGATTATTTATTGTGTCCCAAACTTCCTTGGCAGTCTTGCAGTTGATGATGTTATCAAACATGTCTGCATCAACACCATTGAACAGAATGTTCATGGCCTTTGTTATCTTTCCTGACTTGTTTAAAATCAGGATCAGACCATTCATGCCTTGGCTTGGGAACAGATGTTCATTTCCTGTTGCAGCTCTCATTGGAACATGAGGGCTCTTTCTATGCAGTCCACATAGGCCTCATCTTGAGAAAGCATGGTGAAGATGCATCTTTACCTTCCAATGATGGTAATTATCTTTATCAGAAAAGGGAATCTTGACTCCAACATCTTCTTGTTCATCTTGCTGAATTTGTTTTGATCTTTAAACTCTTTGTAGATGTAAGAGCTTTCTCTGATACCAATTGTTAGTCCCTTAACGATATAGCAAGAATTACAGAAGGGGGTTGAATGGAATTCTTGAACCTTTTTCTTAAAATAAAAATGTTCAACTCGATTATTGATATATCTGTTTTGATTAGCACAATGCGGAATATAAACTTGAATGAATCAAAACTAAGTAATTAAAACAAGAGTCCTTTAAAACTTTTCTGGTGGATTTAAACAATTCCACCAGAGATATATATAATATCTCGAGAGGACTCTGTGTGCAGAATTGCTCACAGTTGCTTACAAAATAGAACGGCTGAGAATACAGGAAATGGTAAATATAGTGCTTACAAAGATTTCTCTGTTGTTGTTTCTTAGCTATCTCAGTTATTTTTTCTATTTGGTACTCTCTTGGTTTATATATTACCAAGATTACAAAGTCAAAAAGAACTGAACAAATATAAAATCTAACAGTCTTGATCTTGCTGCTTTTTGTCTCTATTACCCAGTTAATGGGCTTCCACCGTGTACTTGTATCCAACTAACGGCTGTGTGTCAGCTTTCACTGTTCAACTGATGTTTGAATCTTGATATAATCATCTGTCGACTTTCAGATCATCCGTCGATGACTTAATTGTCATCGTCGACTGCTATGTTAAACTCCGTTGCTAGTCATTGATCATCCGTCGAAGCTTTGTTAAGCATCCGTTGGTAGCTATTTTGGTCATCCGTCGAAGGTTGTTAATCATCCATTGGTAGCCATGTTGGCACTGTGACTTCATTTCACTTATACAGAATTACAAGACATTTCTTATTACAGTTAATCACCTATTCTGCATATCTAGTTAAAGTCAACATGACTTATATGCTACTACAGATTCTATACAAAGGTGCATACAACACTGTGCTACAAAACTTATTATTACATAAGCTACTCACTCGATTGGATAATAAGTTAATCATCTATCGGGACTATAATGAGTTATCCGTCGGGACTATAATTCTTATCCGTCGAGTGCTACATTATTTCACTAAGTAAAATCTACTTAGATGTTTTGTTAGGTAATCATCAAGTACTCAACATATTCACAACACTTTCTTGTAGTCACAACACACACAAGTGATGGTGTCCCATCCAACTCCTATCACATAGACAGGTATACCTTGTGTCCCCTATAGTTAGGGTTGTTCATCTCAGTCAGAATAAAAGAATATCAAAGGAATCCAAAATCAAATAAATAAAACTGAAAAGATTTCAAAGATGATATTTCTGAAGGAAATGAAATCCAAAGAACAAAATTCTGGCACAAAATGAATAAACGGGTGTTAGGGAATATATCCTCTAACAGATACTTCTTTTTGAGAGATGTCAAAATAAATTATAAAAAGAGAAGGTATTGCCAAGGTCTTAATATTTATCTTCTTTTTGAACTATTCTGTTGACTCGTCATCCGATTCTAGATACTTCTTCACGTTCAAGGATATCGATAATATCCATCGTCGTCGAATCGTAGTCTCGAAAGATTCCACAATAGAAGTTTCCAGCTTTCCGGAGTTCCATCCAGCTGAACACAAACATCTCGAACGAATGTACCTATCTTAGCTTACTCGTTGGTACTATATCCAATAGTCCAACAGGAACTCGATATAAGCTCAAGCGTCCTCACATAGCTATACACACTCCTACACACTCTCGTTTCTAGTTTACTACAACCTCAGCTCTGATACCAACCTGTAACGCCCCCAAATCCTGGGGTCAAGGGATTTGGTCGTCACTATGAAACCTCAATTCAAATTAACCTGTTATATCAATAAATAAATGCCAGCAGAAGATATTTAATATAAATGACCCCAACTAATCCAAGATCTTTTAAGGTTACAGTTCTAGAAACAAGATATCCAAATTCAACAAATAAATTTTTCTCTTTCTTTTATAACTCTTTTCAATACTATCCAAACTCAAAACTAAGCTCGCTAGTATAACTTCGAAAATAAGTATACTAGGCCCAACTATAAAATACACAATTATAATATAATATAAACAACTTTATACAATAAAACTTACACTAGTTCGCAAACCCTGGACCAACCACCTTCCAAAAGCTTCTTCTTTGCTTCCTCGAATTACGCAGCTAAACAGCGCAAGCTAATCCTCACTAGAGGTTAAATTTGAAAACAGGCAAGTATGAGCGAAAGAAATGCTCAGCAAGATCATTATGACATATATAGGGTCTTTTGATATAAAACCGACATTTGCATTAGAGCAGAACATTTAAAAATCATAATTGCTGAATTATAAAATTTTAGTTGAGGAATCCCAGAATTGGTTCCTTAATTGTATTCAAAACCATTTTGATATTTTTAAGCGAAATGCTTCGGCAATACTTTGAATCTTGACGAGAATAAAACTCGTAAAACAGTGTTTACGGAAATATCATAAACAACAATAACATGAAACAATGATTATGGATTGAATCACAAACTTTATTCAAAATTGAACTCTTGAAATTAATACTTATTTTGATGTCATATCAAATTATATATTAATACGAACTTTGATGTTCACAACCTACCCGCGCTAAAATAGGGAAGTCAACATCAATCATCTGCATTAATACCACCTTTGATATTTAACAACAACTTAAATATCAACATCAATCAGCGACTGAATTAAAATTGTATTCCACCTTTATTCAAAACCAAAACAGTTGATAAATCATTCCTTATAAGATTATCAAAAGCAATATAATAATTTAGATTGGAATCCTCAAATGACGGTGTGTTGCCGCCAGTGATCAGCCGCGGAGCAACACCGGTATGCCGAAGCATATCCAACTAAACAAATGGGGCACCCAAGATACATATCGGCCGTATGGTATTATATCATGTATAATACCTAAATCTCCACTGGACCGCCGCCACGGCCTCTTACGCAACCATCCAATCTTAAAACATTTTGTTGAAAGGGGTCATAATACTCGACACCCTTATAAAACTTTTATTCGCCCATTTACTTGGGCAGGAAAAGCAAAACAACGTCATATTTCTCAAAATCACTGGACCGCCGCTACGGCCTCTTACGCAACCATCCAATCTTAAAACATTTTGTTGAAAAGAGTCATAATACTCGACACCCTTATAAAACTTTTATTCGCCCATTTACTTGGGCAGGAAAAGCAAAACAACGTCATCTTTCTCAAAATCCAAAACATTTATAAATCTAGTAATTTGATAAGTAAAACATTTAACTATTCTCGAACATAGAGTAGCAGAGGGTACTTGCATGATAAGCATTTTAATTCAGCGATATATAAAACATTTATCTATTCTAAAATGAGAATAGGGAAAGCAATATTTGCATAATGAGATTCAAAATAAATATCACTTGAATAATAAGTGATGATTGGGATACTTGGCTTTGATTTAAGCTGTTAGGCACACTCGCAATGACACATCTATTCTGACATTCTGTCTCAAAACATCACCGTCCCTCTTTTCAACACTTTACTGATATGCTGCTCCTACGATTGCTAGAAGCCAGATATCCAATACCATTTCATCCCATTCTTTATCCAACATCTTATCCTGATCAACTTGAATGATCCGCATCTATAATTAAAAGGTATAACTTTAATCGTCTAAACGATAATTACTCAATGAACTGCGTGTTAAAACCCTATCGTCTACACATACGATAGCCCACATATAAAGGAAATAGTCAAACACAAGACTCTTGACTCACTTACACACGTAATTCATATCACACGTAAGCACATAATCCACATATCACATAATTCATATCACATATGACTCGGTTCGTCAAAAGGTTCGACTCGGTACGTTTAAAACTGAAATTGGGTCAAAATACGTATTTTAGATAAATAAGCGACTCAGAATGATTTTCAAAAACAATCGAGTCCCCGAAACAAAATAATTTAGGTCTAGAAAGTATTTTTAATGAAAGCGGAATATTTTTCTGAGCTATACGCGTTCGTTTCGTAATAAACGGATAAACATTTTTATTTAATATGAATAAAATAAGAATAAATCATTTAATAATATTTATCGAGCTTTAATAATATTTTAAAGTTCGAAAGCTAATTTTGGGAATTTTTAAATCATAAGAAATAATTAACTATAATTAAATAATCAATTAAAATTCATTAACTAAATAATTTGGATTTATTTTCGAATAATAATAAAAATAATAATCTTCAGAACTAAAATAATATTTTCTTGGAAATCGGACATCACCTCCTCTATTTCTCGGACTGCCAGTCGATATCATATCGACACAACCAACAATAATCAACACAATAATTTATATTTATGCATATAAACACTCCAGAAATGAATAACACGGTCAAAAATGACTTCTACAACCACTTCTAAAAATTATGCAATAAATATATAAACACTAACATGCTATAATATACCAAAAATATAAAAGCAGAATCTCGGAATCCTTTCCCAAAATAAATTCTGGTCACCCTGAGGAGAATATCTGATGTCCGGAAAATATCTCCAGAAAAATCTGAAATTAATAGTCATAGACATATACACGTTGAGATGCCATGTGGAGTAATCAACATCGTCCTACTCCTTTTTAATGTCCTGAAAATAAATTAAAACGGAAATATAATGGAAATATGTTCCGCAAATTAACTCCTCAAAACCTGGAAATATATATACCTTTGCGTAGGTATCGAAGCGCTGATCGTTTATATATATAATAATTGAAATTTGGACGGATGGTTGAGGATACATGAATTTTTGAGAGAAGAGGGGAGGGAGTAATCTGTAAACAAAACTAAAAGGGGGGTTAACGCGGTTAAGGGGGCAGGTGGGGTGGGGGTTGGTGGCGTGGGGGTGTAATATCCCATATTTTCAGATATTATTTTATAATTATTTGGAATTATTTATGTGATTTTATGTGAATTTTAGTAAATTATCTGATAATTGGAATTGATGTTTGGGTGTTTATACGTGATATTATTTGAGTATTTGAATTTTTTTATGTCCAGAATAAAATATAGATAATTGTGATATTTTTCTGGTAATTTTTGGACTGTTATATGATTTTATATTGATTTATGAATTATTAATTATTTTCTGAGTAATTACCAAAATTATTTTATAAAGTCGGGAATCGTCCAACCTCAACTGTTTTTGCGTTTTTACAACCCGAAACTCTTCCGAAAACTCCTTTCTAACCTAATCTGGTAATTCCAGACATTTTCCGTGTTTTGACTTTTTCAATCCGGATTACGGTTTGACCCGTGTGCGGCCCGGCGCAAGATTTTCGATACGATAGTTATTTCGGTAATCAACAAAATCCGTATTCTCGAGAGACGGGATATTTTTTACATTATTTTCGTATATGGTGTTTTATAAAAAAACTCAGTTTTGATGATTATCCAAATATGGTATTAAATTGTATCGTTTTTATAGTTACTTAACAGCTAAGTAATCTATTTTCGGATATTTATTTGCATAAATACTTGGATTTTCTCTAAAATTGTTTTTATGGTTTTATAATTACAATAATTATATTTGGGATTTTATAAAATTTAGAAATCAATATTTCATCAATTATTTAGCCCTGTATGATTTTCTGATTTCATTTATTTGTAAAATCCGTATTTAATTCCAAAATTTTTCAAAAATTACGAAACTCATATTTATGTAAGTTTGGAATATTCTGAGAATTTTAAAATTATTTTGGGAATTTTTAGGATTAATTTTACCCGGGCGTTGAATCGTTTAATTGCTAAAAGCGGGTATAAATTGCGTTTCAAAAATTGTTTTTAAAATTACGAAATTTAGGTTTTATAAACTTTGGGATATTTGTAAATTTTAAGATTATTTTGTAATTTTCTGAATTTGTTTTAAGTGCAGCTCGGTTTGTTAAATCGTGTAATGCGGGTATAGAGTGCAAGTCAAAAATATTTTAAAAAATTATGAAAATTTATTTTACTAGTTTTCTAATTATTCTGAGAATTTTAGAATTTGTTTGGTAATTTTTCTGGTTTTATTTACCGGCGCTTTTATTTGATAAGTTGAGAAATGCGGGGCAAAACAAAATTTTCAGGTATAAATAAGGATATGTTGATGTGCTCTTTTAAAAAAATAAAAAAAAATAGAAAAAAACGTGTCAAATCCTAAAACTACCCAGCACCCCACCCCTCCCCTGCCACACGCACACCCCCCGAGTATACCCCTCCCCCATTTCTTTTGTCTGTTCAACAAATTACTCTCTCCCCTCTTCTGTCTCTCCTCTGTATCGTATATTTATATACTTTTAATTTTTAAAAATTCATATCTTACAAACCGTTCATCCAAATTTCAATTGGTATATATATAAATGATCAGCGCTTCGATACCTACGCATAGGTATATATATTGCGAGGTTTTGAGGAGATAATTTGCGGGGCATATTTCCGTTTTAATTTATTTTCGGGACATTAAAAAGGAGTATGACGGTGTTGATTACTCCACATGGCATCTCAGCGTGTATATGTCTATGGCTAGTAATTTTGGATTTTTCTGGAGACATTTTCCGGACATCAGATATTCTCCTCGGGGTGACCATAATTTATTTTGGGTAACGATTCCGAAATTCCGCCTTCGTACTTGTGTATATTATAGCATGTTAGTGTTTATATATTTATTTCATAATTTTTAGAAATGTTGGAGAAGTCACTTTTGATCCGAGTTTTGGTTCAGGTGGCCGTGTTATTCATTTCTGGAGTGTTTATACGCGTAAATATAATTATTGTGTTGATTGTTATTGGTTATGTCGATATGATATCGACTGGCAGTCCGGAGAAATAGAGGATGGTGCTGTCCGATTTCCAAGAAAATATTATTTTTAGTTCTGAAGATTATTATTTTTATTATTATTCGAAAATAAATCCAAATTATTTAGTTAATGAATTTTAATGATTATTTAATTAGAGTTAATTATTTCTTATGATATAAAATTTCCGAAAATAGTTTCGAGCTTTAATAATATTTTAAAGCCCGATAAATATTATTAAATGATTTATTCTTATTTTATTCGTAGAAAATAAACCGTTCGTCCGTTTAATACGAAACGAACGCGTACAGACTCAGAAAAATATTCCGCTTTCATTAAAAATACTTTCGAGACCCAAATTCTTTTGTTTCGAAAGGTCGCTTGTTTTACAAATCATTCTGAGTCAATTTTTGATCGATAAATCATATTTTTGACCCGATTTTAGTTTTAAACATACCGTGTCGACCCTTTTGACGAACTGAGTCATATGTGATATGAATTATGTGATACATGAGTTATGTGCTTATGTGCTATATGAATTATGTGTGTGTGTGGATCAAAAGTCCTGTGCTTGTCTGTTATATTTATGTGTGGGCTATCGTATGGGTAGACGATAGGGTTTTAACGCGCAGTTCGTCGAGTTATTATCGTTTAGCGATTAAAGTTGTATCTTTTAATTATAGATGGGGATCATCCGAGTTGATCAGGATAAGACGTTGGATAAAGAATAGAATGAAATGGTATTGGATATCAGGCTTCTAGCAATCGCAGGAGCAACATATCAGTAAAGTGTTGAAAAGATGGACGGTGATGTCTTGAGACAGAATGTCAGAATAGATGCGTGTTTGCGAGTGTGACTAACTGCTAAAACCCAAAGGCAAGTATTTCTATGATCACTTATTGTTCAAGTGATATTTATTTTGAATCGTATCATGCAAGTATTGCTTTCCCTATTCTCAATTTAGAATCGATAAATGTTTTATATATCGCTGAATTAAATAATTCTGTTTATGCAAGTATTCTTCCGCTATTCTATGTTCAGAGTAGCTAAGTGATTTTACTTATCCAATTATTGGATTTATAAATGTTGTGGATTTTGAGAAAGATGACGTTGTTTTGGTTTTCTGCCCAAGTGAATGGGCGAATAAAATTTATAAGGGTGTCGAGTCTTATGACCCCTTTCAATAAATGTTTTTAAGATTGGATGGTTGCGTAAGAGGCCGTGGCGGCGGTCCAGCGTGAGCTATGTGTTATACAGGATATAACACCTTGCTAGGCCGATATGTACCTTGGGTACCCCTTTGTTTAGTTGGATATGCTTCAGCATACCGGTGTTGCTCCGCGGCTGATCACCGGCGGCAACACACCGTCGTTCGAGGATTCCAATCTAAATTATTATATTGCTTTTGACATCTTACAAGGAATGATTTATTAAGTATTTTGTTTTCGGATAAAAGATGAAATGTGGTTTTGATTCAGTTTCTTATTTTGAGAATACTTAGTTTGTTGTTAAATATCAAAGGTGGTATTAGTACAGATGATTGGTGTTGACTTCAGTATGGGATGTTGTGAGCATCAAAGTTCATAGTGATATCTATTTTGATATGATAACAAAATAAGTATTAATTTCAAGAGTTTGGTTTTGGGTAAAGTTTATGATTCATTCCATGATCGTTGTTTCATGTTATTGTGGTTTACGATATTTCCGTAAACACTATTTTACGAGTTTTATTCTCGTCAAGATTTAAAGTATTGCTGAAGCATTTCGCTCAAAAATATCAAAATGGTTTTGAATATAATTAAGGAATCAAATATGGGATTCCTCCACTAAAATTTTTATGATTCAGCAATTATGATTTTAAATGTTCTGCTCTAATGCAGATGTCGGTTTTATATCAAAATGACCTTATATATGTCATAATGAACTTGCTGGGCATTTCTTTCGCTCATACTTGCCTATTTTTAAATTTAACCTCCAGTGAGGATTAGCGTGCACTGTTTAGCTGCGTAATTTGAGGAAGCAAAGAAGAAGCTCTCGGAAGGTGGTTGGTCCAGGGTTTGCGGACTATGTTAGTCCCTTAACAATATAGCAAGAATTACAGAAGGGGGGTTGAATGAAATTCTTGAACTTTTTCTGGAAATAAAAATGTTCAACCCGATTATGGATATATTTATTTTGATTAGCACAATGCGGAATGTAAACTTGAATGAATCAAAACATAAGTAATTAAAAACAAGAGTCTTCAAAAACTTTCTGGTGGATTTAAACAATTCCACCAGAGATATATATAATATATCGAGAGGGACACTGTGTGCAGAAATGCTCACAGCTGCTTACAACATAGAACTGCTGAGAATACAGGAAATGCTAAAGATTGTGCTTACAAAGATTTCTCTGTTTATATGTTTCTTAGCTATCTCAGTTATTTTTCTATTTGCTACTCTCTGGTTTATATATTACCAAGATTACAAAGTCAAAAGAACTGAACAAATATAAAATCTAACAGTCTTGATCTTTGCTGCTTTTCGTCCTCTATTACCCAGTTAATGGGCTTCCACAGTGTGTTTGTATCCAACTCGACGGCTGTGTGTCAGCTTTCACTGTTCAACTGATGTTTGAATCATGATATGATCATCCGTCAACTTTCAGATCATCGTCGATGACTTAATTGATCATCCATCGACTGCTATGTTAAACATCCGTTGATAGTCATTTGATCATCCGTCAAAGCTTTGTTAATCATCCGTCGGTAGCTATTTTGGCACTTGACTTCATTTTCACATACAGAATTACAAGACATTGCTTATGTACAGTTAATCAACCTATTCTGCATATCTAGTTAAGTCAACATGACTTATATGCTACTAGGATACCAAATGCCAAGTTTTGGTGTTCCTTTGAGATATCTAAAAATTCTCTTAATAGCTATCAAGTGAGACTCTCTAGGATCAGCCTGAAATCTAGCACACAAACATGTAGCACACATTATATCTGGCCTACTAGCTAGTTAAGTACAGAAGTGAGCCAACCATGCCTCTATAACTTGAAATATCCACAGACTTTTCAGTAGTGTTTAGTTCAAGCTTAGTTGCAGTGGCCATGAGAGTTTTTGCAGATGTGCAATCCATTAGATCAAACTTCTTTAAAAGATCAAAAATATATTTAGTTTGACTAATGATATTCCATCACTAACTTGCTTAACTTGTAAACCAAGAAAGTAAGTTAGTTCTCCCATCATACTCATTTCATACTTGCTTTGGCATCAGTTTGGCAAAATTTTACAAAGTTTTCTCATCTGTAGAGCCAAAAATAATATCATCTACATAAATTTGAACAAGTATGCTAGAGCCATTCACATTTCTGAAAAATAAAGTTTTATCTACAGTACCTCTTGTGAAGTGATTTTCCAAAAGGAATTTTGATAAAGTGTCATACCAGGCTCTAGGTGCTTGCTTCAGTCCATAAAGTGCTTTCAGTAGATAATAGACATACTCTGGGAAATTTGGATCTTCAAAGCCAGGAGGTTGACTTACATACACTTCTTTCCTCCAAATCTCCATTCAGAAAGGCACTTTTGACATCCATTTGATAGACCTTGAAATTGGCATGGGCTGCATAGGCTAAGAAGATTCTGATAGGCTTCAAGTCTTGCAACAGGAGCAAATGTTTCATCAAAATCTATCCCTTCTTGCTGACAATAGCCTTTAGCAACCAATCTTGCTTTGTTCCTTACTACTATGCCATTTTCATCCATCTTATTTCTGAATACCCATTTGGTGTCTATTGGATTCTTTCCTGTAGGCTTGGGTACCAGCTTCCATACTTTATTCCTTTCAAATTGGTTTAGCTCCTCCTGCATAGCTAAAATCCAATCAGGATCTAACAAGGCTTCTTCTACACTTCTTTGGTTCTTCCTTAGACAGGAAGCTGCTGTAGTAGACATTCTTTTTGAGTGCTCTCCTGGTTTAAACTCTGGAAGAAACATCACCAATACTCAGTTTCAAGGGGTGATCTTTTGTCCATTTTCCTTGGTTGAGGTAGATTAGCCCTAGATGAAGAGACCTCAATGTTGTCTTGATGTGTGATTGAGTTTTGATTTACTAGAAACTCCCCCTGAGTTGTGAATCTTTGATTTGAGATAGGGGTACTTTCTATGGGTGATGTGCCTTGACTTCCTGCTCCTTTCGACAACCCGATGGATGGTGAATTTTGAGTACCGACGGATGAGGCAGGTTGTCTACCGACGGATAATACCGATTGCCTTCCGACGGATGAAGCATTATGTAACTCGACGGATGTTGAGTTTTATGCTTCATTTGTGGTAGAATTTGTCTGCATTATCCTTAGACAACTGTTTCTTGATCACTTCCATCATCACTTTCATCACTGACCATCTCAACATTGTCGAAATTTGAGGCTCTCATGGTAATCTCCATCTTTTAGTCCTTCAATCTTTTTGTCATCAAACACAACATGTATAGATTCAACAACAATGTTGGTTCTTAGATTGTAGACTCTATATGCTTTACCAACAGCATATCCAACAAAAATTCCTTCATCTGCTTTAGCATCAAACTTCCCATTTTGATCAGTTTGATTCTCAGAATATAGCATTTACAGCCAAAGACATGAAGAAAGTTTAGGAGTTGGCTTCTTGTTCTTGAACAATGGATAAGGTGTCATGCATCTTGCTTGATTAATCAGAGAGATGTTCTGAGTGTAGCATGCAGTGTTTACAGCTTCAGCCCAGAATAATGTTGGTACTTTTGATTCTTCAAGCATTGTCCTTGCAGCTTTCAATAAGAGATCTATTCTTTCTTTCCACTACTCCATTCTGTTGTGGAGTCCTTGTTGCTGAAAACTCATGCAAGATTCCATTTTCCTCACAAAATGCTTTCATGACATAGTTCTTGAACTCAGTTCCATTGTCACTCCTGATTCTTCTAACTTTGAAATCAGGATAATTGTTAACTTGCCTTATGTGATTGATGATGATTTCACTAGCCTCATCTTTGGACTTTAGGAAATAGGTCCAAGAGAACTTTGAGAAATCATCTACAATTACTAGGCAAAATCTTTTCTTTGAGATTGACAATATATTGACTGGTCCAAACAAATCCATGTGAAGCAGTTGTAGAGGCTCTTCAATTGCTGAATCAAGTTTCTTCCTGAATGATGCTTTAATCTGCTTCCCTTTTTGGCAGGCATCACACAGTCCATCCTTTGTAAACTCCATCAGAGGAATGCCTCTAACTAGCTCTTTCTTTACCAGCTCATTCATGGTCTTGAAGTTCAAATGGGATAGCTTCTTGTGCCATAGCCAACTTTCATCCTGACTTGCTTTACTAAGAAGACAAGTTACAGATTCTGCTATAGTTGAGTTGAAGTCAGCTAGATACACATTTCCTCTTCTCACACCAGTGAGAACCACTTTGTTATTTTGATTATTAATCACAACACATGTTTCTTTGTTGAAGGTTACTGAGTTGCCTTTGTCACAAAGCTGGCTGATACTCAACATATTGTGTTTGAGACCATCCACTAAGGCAACTTCTTCAATGATGACATTGTCCTTTGAAATCAAGCCATATCCCACAGTATAACCTTTGCTGTCATCTCCAAAAGTGATACTTGGGCCAACTCTCTCTTCAAACTTTGTGAGCAGGGTAGAATCACCAGTCATGTGTCTTGAACAACCACTATCCAAGTACCAAAGATTCCTTATGTTTCCCTGCACACATCAAAATCAAATCAAGTTGATTTTGGTACCCAAGTTTCCTTGGGTCCTGCCTTGTTAGCTTTCTTCTTCTGTTTCTTAGGTCTTAACTCATCTGACTTAGGAATTTCAGATTCTTCCTTAGTCATTTGGGTTGGGCCTTTGAAACCACTAGATACAACAGAATTATCATGCATGTTATGGCTAACAGGAAATGGCATGCTTGGTGCAAACATGTTATTCCAGTAAGGCATGCTAAATGGCATTTGAGGCATATTGTATGCAGCATAATATGGATTAGGTACAAATGACATATTAGCAAACTGTGCATTCATGTTCTGTGTAGGCATAACATTAACAGGCATGGGAGGTATGGCATTCATGTTAAAGAATTGAGGCTGAACAGACATGGGAGTAGGGATGGCAGATTTGCAATTAACAGACAAATGATTTACACTACCACGCTTGACACAGATTTTTCTAGGAGCATACTTGTCAGGTGTGTAGTTATTGTGTTTGTTAATCCCTACTTTACCATTCCTATTGTTTTTCCTTTTAGCCTCTGTTTTTACCTCTATCTTCTCAAGTCTGTCACTTAACTGTTTGACAGTCATGTGACCAACATTAGCCTTCTTCCCTTTCTTGGCTTGACTTGACTCCCCTGAAACAAAGTTCTTGGAAACAGACCCATACTTATCATTTAGCTTAATTAATTTGGCTTTGCTAATGGGTTTGCTTACAGCCGACGGATGAGGATTTTTATCATTCGACGGATAACACTTTTTGTTATCCGACGGATAGTCCTCATCATCCATCGAGTCTACATCTGTCAGCAACCCATCTACCAAAACAGGTTCTAGTTTCTCCTTATTCTTTTTCCAGGCTTCATCACAAAAAGACTCAATTCCTTGAACCTTGGTGATTTGAGCATGAACATCTCTGGATGTTTTCCATGCTTTAATCACCTCTTGTTCACGATCGAGCTGCTTCTTTAAAATTTCTTCCTTTTTCAAGGACTCAGTTAATTCCTCATTGGCAATCCTACACTCAATTTTTAGTTTCTCAAACTCAACAAATTGAGACTCAAGTACATTATTCCTCTCACTCAAAAACAAGTTGTTTTCTTTGATTTTAGCATTTTCTTTAGTGAGGGACTTAAGTGTAACACGCAAATGGTACAATTCTGTAGACATGTCATTAATTGCATCATTACACTCAGCTTTAGATAAATGTGCAAGGTTTGTAGTGATTACCTAATTGCTTGAGGAACTTGTCTTTGTTTCATCAGACTTGGCCATAAGGGCTAGATTGACATAGCTGACATCTTCATCTTCATCCAAGCCATCAGCTGCCCAGTCATTCTCCTGTGTAATAAAAGCCCTTTCCTTTTGTTTGAGTAGATCAAAGTATTTTTGCTTGTAATCTACAGACTCAAATCTTTTCTTACTGGAATCTGACTTTCTACACTCATTTGCAAAATGCCCTGCCAAGCCACATTTGAAACACTAGAATTTTGATTTATCCACCATGTTTCTATTTGGCTTGGCAGCTCCAAAGTTCTTTTTGAACTTGAGCTTGGCAAATCTTCTTGAAAGGAATGCTAGGTGCTCATCAATGTCCTCCATGTCATCTTGGCTCAATGAATCTTCATTTTCTGCAGCTAGCCCTTTTCCCTTGCTTTCACAGGCCTTTGAAGTTGATTCCACAGCTTCCATCTTCACTTCCTTCTCCTTTTCCAGATCAGCAACTAGTGCAATGGATCCTCCTTTCTTCCTTCCTCTCTCCATTCTTTCATCCTGCTCTATTTCAAGCTCATAGGTCTTCAGAATGCCATACAGTCTCTCCAAAGTAAAGTCCTTATAATCATGTGAGTTTCTCAATGAGACTGTCATTGGTTTCTATTCCTTTGGAAGAGATCTGAGAAATTTCAGATTGGAGTCTTTAGTCTGGTAGACTCTTCCATGAAATTTAAGAGCATTTAGTAGCTTTTGGAATCTACTAAAAATGTCAGTGAGTGACTCACTTTCTTTATTGTGAAAATGCTCATATTGCTGAATCAAGAGCTGCATTTTATTTTCTCTTACTTGCTCAGTACCATCACAGATTATCTGTATTGTGTCCCAATCTTCCTTGGCAGTCTTGCAGTTGATGATGTTATCAAACATGTCTGCATCAACACCATTGAACAGAATGTTCATGACCTTTTTATCTTTCCTGACTTGCTCAATATCAGGATCAGACCATTCATGTCTTGGCTTTGGAACATATGGTTCATTTCTTGTTGCAGCTCTCATTGGAACATGAGGACCTCTTTCTATGAAGTCCACATAGGCCTCATCTTGAGAAAGCATGTGAAGATGCATCTTTACCTTCCAATGATGGTAATTATCTTTATCAAGAAAAGGAATTTTGACTCCAACATCTTTCTTGTTCATCTTGCTGAATTGTTTTGATCTTTAAACTCTTTGTAGATTAAGAGCTTGCTCTGATACCAATTGTTAGTCCCTTAACAATATAGCAAGAATTACAGAAGGGGGGTTGAATGGAATTCTTGAACCTTTTTCTTGAAATAAAAATGTTCAACTCGATTATGGATATATCTGTTTTGATTAGCACAATGCGGAATATAAACTTGAATGAATCAAAACATAAGTAATTAAAAACAAGAGTCTTTAAAAACTTTCTGGTGGATTTAAACAATTCCACCAGAGATATATATAATATATCGAGAGGACTCTGTGTGCAGAATTGCTCACAGCTGCTTGCAAAATAGAACTGCTAAGAATACAGGAAATGCTAAAGATAGTGCTTACAAAGATTTCTCTGTTTTTTTGTTTCTTAGCTCTCACACTTGTCTTTCTATTTGCTACTCTCTTGGTTTATATATTACCAAGATTAAAAAGTCAAAAGAACTGAACAAATATAAAATCTAATAGTCTTGATCTTTGCTGCTTTTCGTCCTCTATTACCCAATTAAAGGGCTTCCACAGTGTGTTTGTATCCAACTCAACGGCTGTGTGTCAGCTTTCACTGTTCAACTGATGTTTGAATCTTGATATGATCATCCATCGACTTTGAGATCATCCGTCGATGACTTAATTGATCATCCATCGACTGCTATGTTAAACATCCGTTGATAGTCATTTGATCATCCGTCGAAGCTTTGTTAATCATCCGTTGGTAGCTATTTTGGCACTTGACTTCATTTCACTTATACAGAATTACAAGACATTGCTTATGTACAGTTAATCAACCTATTCTGCATATCTAGTTAAAGTTAACATGACTTATATGCTGCTACAGATTCTATACAAAGGTGCATACAACACTGTGCTACAAACTTATTATTACATAAGCTACTCACTCGATGGATAATAAGTTAATCATCCGTCGGGACTATAATGAGTTATCCGTTGGGACTATAATTCTTATCCGTCGAGTGCTACATTAGTTCACTAAGTAAAATCTACTTAGATGTTTTATTAGTTAATCATCAAGTACACAACATATTCACAACAGGAGAGCAGAGAAAATAGAGAAGAAAAGAAGAGAATGTAAGGTTTGGTGTGTGAAAATCAGCAACTTAGGTCTCTATTTATACTAGAGGCTAAGTGTCTTTATTTTAAATTAAATAAAATATAACAGCCTTTGTATATTTAATCCACACATAAATCATATTCTAATTTTGAATATATTATCAGTTACATGTCCAGGTTCAATGAATCTGACTCAGCCCACTTACAAAGTGACCCAACCCAACTGAATCCGTAACCCAGCCCAATTGAGCCTAACGGAAACAATAAACCAGCCCAACTGATAAATTAATTCTAATTAAAAAATTAATTACATATAAATAAAATCCTCGCCCAAGTCGCCTCGCATACGCGAGACGCGGAGATATTCGCCCAAATCGCCCTTCGACCCAACCCCTCCCGAGTCGTGGCAGGGCAGTGGCGATAGCGCGTGCGCGCGCGCGTGAGAATACCATGCACCATCACACACCTTAGTATTTGTACACTACTGTTAGTCCCTTAAAAATATATCAAGAATTACAGAAGGGGGGGTTGAATGGAATTCTTGAACCTTTTTCTTAAAATAAAAATGTTCAAACTCGAATACAAATATAAGTGTTTTGATTAGCACAATACGGAATAAAAACTTAAGTGAATCAAAACATAAGTAATTAAAAACAAAAGTCTTTAAAAACTTTCTGGTGGATTTAAACAATCCCACCAGAGATATATATTATATCGAGAGAACTCTGTGTTCAAGAATGCTCACAGCTGCTTACAAATTTGAACTACTGAGAATACAGAGAAATGCTAATAATTCTGCTTACAAATGTTTCTCACTTTTTGTATCTCAGATCTTGGTTTCTATTTGCTACTTCTTGGTTTATATATTACCAAGATTACAAAGTCAAAAGATAGAATCATTATAAAGACTATCAGTTTTTATGCTTTGCTACTTTGTTCTCTATTATCCAGTTAATAGGCTTCCTCATTCCTTTTGCATCCATCCCGACGCATGTGACCAGTTGTCACTGTCAACTGATGTTTGAATTCTTTATCCGTTGGGTTCATGATCATCCGTCGGATTGTTGATCATCCGTCGGGTTGTTGATCATCCGTCGGGTGCTTTGTAGTTTATCCGTCGGGTAGCAATCAGGCACTTGACTTTGTTTCACTTATGCAGAATTATAAGACATCATCTATGTACAATTAATCGACCTATTCTGCATATCTAGTTAAAGTCCACATGATTTATATACTATTACAGACTCTATACAAAGGTGTATGCAGAAATGTGCTACAGACTCATTATTACATAAGCTACTCACTCGATGGATAATAAGTCATCATCCGTCGGGACTACAATGAGTTATCCATCGGGACTATAATTCTTATCCGTCGAGTGCTACATTATTTCACTAAGTAAAATCTACTTAGGTGTTTTGTTTATGAAATCATCAAGTACACAACATATGCACAACAATCTCCCCCAATTTACATCTACTGGAATTGTAGCCATAAATTAAGAGATACTTGATGATAACAAAACATCCTAAACATACAGCTTTAAAGAAAAGTAGATAATACTGAAAGTGCTTCAATTAATCAAAATGTGCAAAGTTTAGCTCACAGTCATTTCAAGATGCTCCTCTAGCCTGAGCAGATTTTTCTAGTTTCTTGAAGGTCTGGATCTTCTTCCAAGCTTCCTGCTGTTTTCATCAATCTGATTTTGGAGCTGCCTGTGGAATTCCAGTTCATCAGATTCTGGGAGATTTAGCTTTTCTTGCATTTCCAAGAGAGTCTCATTGCTGGAGATGCTCAGTTGGTCTTCTAATCTGAAGAATCTTCTCACACCTTTGTCATCCATAAACTCCATCAGCCAGTAGGGCCTTAGATGCACTCTTCTCCCTGTGTAAGAGATGATTAAAGTTTTTGGGAGGCATCTTTAGCTCTAACACTCCTTAGTTCTTCAATCTTCTTCAATACTAGTCTTCTTGCAGTGATATTGGATCCAAAGTTCTTCTTGAAGGATGAATAAACTTTAACCAATACAGCTTGGCTCTCTTGAAGAATCCTGTGAAGTGGTCACTGAATCTCCTTTCCTCCTTTGTACTTGAACACTAACATTTCAGGTAGGTTTATGTATGTATCAATTCCCCTCACTTCATCTAGTTCATCCAGATAGAGGTTTAGATCAAAAAATTCTTTGATGTCACACAAGTACAAGTAGTCTCCCTTATTGACTTTGGGCTGATCTTTGACTGCAGATTTGGATTTGAGGGGTGACATTTTCACTTTCTTGACTGCCCTTGACTTTGTCCTTTTTGGATTGCTAAGGATTGGTAGACTGAAGTCAGGAATTGGTATGTTATCCCATTCTATTGGCTCATCCTTGGGCACAATAGGTTCACCATGAATATTCCTGTAGGGATCCACCACCCTTATATCTTCAAATACCACAGAGGGCTTTGATGCTTGAGTTGTAGCTGGTGTGGGTTCCTTAAGAAATTGATCTCCCAATTCCTTGTCAACAATATCCAGTTTCCTTTTTGTTCTTTTAGCCAATTCTTTCTTTCTTGGAGATTTCTTCTGTTCTTTAACATGTTTCCTTGATTCAGTAGCTTCAGATGATTGAGAGGGAATTTGTTGTGATGAATTCACAGCCTGTAGCTTGGCCAAGATAGCAATCTGCTCTTTCTTTTGTTTAGCCTTCTTTGCATCTAGAATAGCTTGCTTCTTTTTCTGCTTCAATCTGGATTTTTCTTCTCTCTTTGCTTGAGCAAATTGAGGATGTCCAGCTATCACACAAATTTCCTTTCCATTTCTGAATATCTTAGCAATTCTCCTTTTTGAAGTTGAATCAGTTGGATCTTTGTAGAAAACAATTGATCTTGACAAAAGCTTCTTCTCATCAGGCTTGGGTGTCTCATACACAGTATCCAAGGGGTTCTTCAAGGATGATTTTGAATAGTTTGCCCTTGGTTTAAGAATCATTTCAGCCTTTGGAGACTTGATGCAGGAAGATTGTCCTCTTTCCAGATAGTTCATGCTCATCTCATTCACACTAATTTGCTTGACTTGAGAGTGATGGATGACTGACTTAACTGGCTCCTTGACAAGTTCAAACTTTTTCTGTATCTCCTCATCAATCTTTTCCCAGTTGATCAAACTCAACTTTTCTTTCTCAGCAACTTTCAAGTTTGCTGCTGCTACCTGAATCAGATCTATACCATCTGCAACTGGTGGCTTTGAGACAGTAATTGAGGACACAATTACTTTGCTGATTTGTATTTGAAGTTTCTCCCCCTCACTTGGTCCTTTCTCCCCATTTTTGTTATCATCAAGTTGAGGAGTCAGGCCTTGTGCTTTAGCCAGTTGCATGAGAAGACTGGTCTACTGTTGATTTTGAAGAATGGTGACTACAGAGTTTTCAATACCTTGAACTCTATTCTCCAGTTTGGTCAGCCTCTTTTCAGCATCTGATTCTCTTCTCAGTCTCAGTAATAGATCCTGCATGGTACCATATGGCATGAATGAATCCAGTTTCTCAGAATTGTAGGTCTTCAAATCAGCTATATCCTTTTTGAGTTCATCTACACTCAGATTATGTCTTAATTGCTATAGCTTCATGAGATGTAAAGAATCTAGGTGAGCTTGAAGAATAGCCTTGGTACCATCATTTGAGCTCTTCTGAATGGCCTTTTGGATAGACATGATTTGTTTGACCAAGGATACATTAAATTGTCCTGGTGTGGACTCCTTTGTCAAGGCCCATTCAGGTAAATCTGGAATAGAACTTGGGCCTTCATCTCCCCCTAAGTTCATGCTTCAATCAAATGAAATAGAGTCATCATCACTAGAATTTACTCCAAATTCCTCAGATGGCTCACCAGCTGTAGGAGGCATTAAATTGACAACAACTTTATCCCTTTGTAGAGATTCTGAAGTATGCACCAGATTCAAAGTCTTTTCTGCCTCCTCATTGCCCTGAGCAGCCAACAATTGATAGGCTGATACAGGATGAGTAAAAGTGTCAGCATCCAAGGAAATGTTATCAATTATAGCTTTGTAATGTTGCTGAAATTATCTTTCTTTTTCAGCATCATCCACAATCATTGACTTATGAGCAATGGATGGATCCACCCTTATGCCCTCTGTTCCTGCTTTTCTCTCATGTTCTCTCTTTTGTTGCATCAATGTCTCACCCTGGCTCCCCACCCTCACACCCTCACCTTCACCTACTAAGGTGGGACTTCTCTCACTCCCTTTTGCCAATCCTGAATATATGGATTGCTGATTTTCACTCATTTCCTCTCCTTTTGCCTATGAGCAACCCAGCCTCTCACTCAAGACACTCTGCTCTCTCAGTCCTAAGAGTGACTGTACAACCACTAAATCCTCTGCACTTGAAATAATTGAAGTTTGAAGCTGTGCAGAGATACTCGACGGATGAGTGTTATCCATCGAGTGAGTGATAATGCTATCCGACGGATAACTGCTGTTAGGCTTATCCGTCGGGATACAATCACTACTCGACGGATGAGCAATATCCGTCGAGAGAGTAGAAATGAATGAGTTGGGAAGAGAAACTATTGTTGACTCTGTGCTGATTGAAGATATTTGGGGCACAGATGTCATAATAGTTTCTGAAAGAATTGGCAAGTGAGCCAACAAATCATCTAAAAGATGATGCTCACTTGCACTAGATTTTGACTTCCCCAACAGAGTTAAAGAAGGGGAATCAGGAATTGATGTGTGTATCATATCCACATCCAGAGAGTTTGTTGGTGAGTATGGTGTATGAGGTGCTTCTATAACTAGAGATTTTGGTTGTGACTCCACATTTATTGGAGCCACATCAAACTGAATTTGAGAGAGTGCAGGGACTGTGTCTTTAGCACCAGTTTGCACTGTGTGTGTGCCCTGTGCATCCCTAAAGGTTTTAGATTTCTTCTTTCTTGTATAAGTTTGGGGTGAGCTTGTGTCCCTAACCCTTTTGGCCTGTGCTCTTGGCTGAGAGCTTTGTTCAATAACTATATCCTTTTGGGAGGATGCAACTAGAAGTGAGCTTTTGTCCTTTTTAAGCACTGCAGTTTGTTGAGAAACTGCAGTGTGGCTAGGCTGGGATTCACTCAACTCTCCAACCTTATTCTTGGGGTTTCTTTGATGTTCACCCCTTCCCTCACCTGACTTTCCCTCCTTCACACTCCCCTCTTTTGCTTTTGTGGATTTTTCAACTGGCATCTTTTGAGAGATACCAGAGGGGGTTTTCTTTGATTTAAATTTGGAAATAGTAGTAGGTTTGGAGGCTTTGGTAGGCAACTGTTTGGTCATTGGCACAGTTGCCATAGCTACTCCTGAATTCAAAGAAATAGTGGAGGTTGGAATAGTTGTAGGGATGGATGAACTTACCTCACTTACCTGAGGTGCCTGCATTACAGGAAAGTAGAACATTGGCACATCCTTGTGATGATTGGCCCTGTTCAAACCTGCAATGAGTCTTCTCTCTTGAACCCAACAATCCAGTTTGTTGTTAGGGTTCTCAAGCACAATCTCTTCACAGAGGTGGTTAGCCAATAACATGAAAAATCTAGCATAATACACATTCTTACCTCTTTTAGCTAACTCACCTAATTTAAAACCTAACTCAAATAGGACAATGTCACTGAAATTGTAAAATTTATCTGTAACTAACATATATAGCATGTTAAACATGAAAATATTCACTGAATCAAAATTACTGATTTTTCCAGAGAAAACCTTAGTAACTACATCACACATGAAACTCCACTCCTTCCTAAGACCCATTCTCCTAATATCACTCAGTTTAGAAGTAGGAAGTGCATAATGCATGGAATTAAGCATATTGATAATATCAGTGTCATTGTGTGGTGAAGTCACATTGTTATCAAGAATTTTAAAACATGCTTTTATTACATCACTATTGATACAGAATTCTTTACCTTTGATGGTTAGAGTGATGGTATTGTCAGTAGAGTTGTAGATAGCAGTGGTCCACATCTCTTCAACAACTTCACAGAAGATTGTGGGTGATTCCAGCATGGCGTAATTGAGCTTGCAATTCTTCACAAAGTCCATCATCTTGTGGTAGTCCTCTGATTGCTGAATACCCTTATTGACCAATGCAGTGATATTGTTCTTCTCATAAATGAACCCAGTTTGAGACATAATCTTTACTACATGTGCCATTGTTAGAGAATGAAAGTTTGAAGAGAAAGAGAATAGTTGCTTGAGAGAGAGAGTTGAAATTAGAGCAGTTGAATTTGAGAATGATAAAAGAAAATAATTGCAATGAAATAAGTTTTTATACTATCTCAAAAATAACTGATAAAAGTAATAAAGTAAAGTAAATTAACCAATAAAAATTGCCTAAAATAGCCGTTTAAAAATAAACTGTAAAAATCCCACCCACTATCCGTCATGTTATGCTTACAGACTGTAAGTATACTCGATGGATAATGTATAGGGAATTAACGGCTGAGATTAAGATAATTCGACGGATGAGGATAAATTGTTATCCGTTGAGACATAAGATATTCTAGAAAAGTAATTGATTTTTATTAGCAAATAGTGTGTCGACGGTAACAGCTGAGATTAAGACAATTCGACGGATGAGGATAAACTGTTATCCGTCGAGACATAAGATATTCCAGAAAAGTAATTGATTTTTATTAGCAAATAGTGTGTCGACGGATGACCAAACTCGATGAATAAGGGTCATCCGTCGAGATGTAAATTTTGACTTAGCCAAAAATTTCATCCAGAATTGAAAAATCAATTGACCGTCTGGCTGTATTTCAACTTGCAAAATAACTCAGATAGATTTAAGAGTAATTAAGCATACCTAAGTCACTTACCAACCTCGAAAAGGTGGATTCATCCAGTGGCTTGGTAAAGATATCTGCAAGTTGCTTCTCACTTGGAATAAAATGTAGTTCCACAGTACCATTCATTACATGTTCCCTTATGAAATGGTACTTGATATCTATGTGCTTTGTCCTTGAATGTTGCACTGGATTTTCAGTGATGGTAATTGCACTTGTGTTATCACAGAAAATGGGAATTCTCTCAACTTGCAAACCATAGTCTAGCAATTGATTTTTCATCCATAAAATCTGTGCACAGCAACTGCCAGCAGCAATATATTCAGCTTCAGCTGTAGAAGTAGAAACTGAATTTTGCTTTTTACTGAACCAGGACACAAGCTTGTTTCCTAGAAATTGACAGGTTCCTGTTGTACTTTTTCTATCAATTCTACAACCTGCATAATCTGCATCTGAATAACCAGTTAGATCAAAACCAGAATCTCTAGGGTACCAAATGCCAAGGTTTGGTGTTCCCTTGAGATATCTGAAAATTCTCTTAATAGCTATCAAGTGAGATTCTCTTGGATCAGCCTGAAATCTAGCACATAAATATGTAGCAAACATTATATCTGGCCTACTAGCTGTTAAGTACAGAAGTGAGCCAACCATGCCTCTATAACTTGAAATATCCACAGACTTTTCAGTAGTGTTTAATTCAAGCTTAGTTGCAGTGACCATGGGAGTTTTTGCAGATGTGCAATCCATTAGATCAAATTTCTTTAAAAGATTAAAAATATATTTAGTTTGACTAATGAATATTCCATCACTAATTTGCTTAACTTGTAAACCAAGAAAGTAAGTTAGTTCTCCCATCATACTCATTTAATACTTACTTGGCATCAGTTTGGCAAACTTTTTGCAAAGTTTCTCATCAGTAGAGCCAAAAATAATATCATCCACATAAATTTGAACAAGTATACTAGATCCATTAACATTTCTGAAAAATAAAATTTTATCTACAGTACCTCTTGTGAAGTGATTTTCCAAAAGGAACTTTGATAAAGTGTCATACCAGGCTCTAGGTGCTTGCTCCAGTCCATAAAGTGCTTTCAAAAGTTAATAGACATGTTCTAAAAAATTTGGATCTTCAAAACCAGGAGGTTGACTGACATATACTTCTTCTTCCAAATCTCCATTTAGAAAGGCACTTTTGACATTAATTTGATAGACTTTGAAATTGGCATGGGCTGCATAGGCTAAGAAGATTCTGATGGTTTCAAGTCTTGCAACAGGAGTAAATGTTTCATCAAAATCTATTCCTTCTTGTTGACAATAGCCTTTAGCAACCAATCTAGCTTTGTTCCTGATAACTATGCCATTTTCATCCATCTTATTTCTGAATACCCACTTGGTATCTATTGGATTCTTTCCTTTAGGCTTGGGTACTAGCTTCTATACATTATTCCTTTCAAATTGGTTTAGCTCCTCCTGCATAGCTAAAATCCAATCAGGATCCAATAAATCTTCTTCTACCTTCTTTGGTTCTTCCTTTGACAGAAAGCTGCTGTATAGACATTCTTCCTGAGTTGCTCTTCTTGTTTGAACTCTAGAAGAAACATCACCAATGATAAGCTCAAAGGGGTGATCTTTTGTCTATTTCCCTTGTTGAGGTAGATTAGCTCTAGATGAAGAGACCTCATAGTTGTCTTGATGTGTGATTGAGTTTTGATTGCTAGAAACTCCCCCTGAGTTTGTGAATCTTTGATTGGATAAAGGGGAACTTTCTGCAGGTGATCTGTCTTGACTTCCTGCACCTTTTGATAACCCGATGGATGGTGAATTTTGAGTACCGACGGATGAAGCAGATTGTCTCCCGACGGATAACGCAGATTGCCTTCCGACGGATGAAGCATTGTGCAACTCGACAGATGTTGAGTTTTGTACTTCATTAGTGGTAGATTTATCTACATTGTCCTTAGATACATTCTCTTGATCACTTTCATCATCACTGTCATCACTAACCATTTCCACATTATCAAATTTGAGGCTCTCATGGTAATCTCCATCCTTCAGTCCTTCAATCTTTTTATCATCAAACACAACATGTATTGATTCCACAACAATGTTGGTTCTTAGATTGTAGACTCTATATGCTTTACCAACAATATATCCAACCAAAATTCCTTCATCTGCTTTAGCATCAAACTTCCCATTTTGATCAGTTTGATTTCTCAGGATATAGCATTTGCAGCCAAATACATGAAGAAAGTTTAGAGTTGGCTTCTTGTTCTTGAACAATTGATAGGGAGTCATGCATCTTGCTTGATTAACCAGAGAAATATTCTGAGTGTAGCAAGTAGTATTTACAGCTTCAGCCCAGAAATATGTTGGCAGTTTAGATTCTTCAAGCATTGTCCTTGCAACTTCAATAACTGATATGTTCTTCCTTTCCACTACTCCATTCTGTTGTGGAGTCCTTGCTGCTGAAAACTCATGCAGAATCCCATTTTCCTCACAAAATGCTCTCATGACAGAATTCTTGAACTCAGTTCCATTGTCACTCCTGAATCTTCTAACTTTGAAATTAGGATGATTGTTGACTTGCCTTATGTGATTGATGATGATTTCACTAGCCTCATCTTTAGACTTTAGGAAATATGTCCAAGAGAACTTTGAGAAATCATCTACAATTACTAGGCAAAATCTTTTCCTTGAGATGGACAATACATTGACTGGTTAAATCCATGTGAAGCAGTTGCAAAGGCTCTTCAATTGTTGAATCAAGTTTCTTCCTGAATGATGCTTTGATCTGCTTCCCTTTCTGGCAGGCATCACACAGTCCATCCTTTAAAAACTCCACTAGAGGAATGCCTCTTACCAGTTCTTTCTTTACCAGCTCATTCATGGTCTTGAAGTTTAAATGGGATAGCTTCTTGCGCCATAGCCAACTTTCATCTTGACTTGCTTTACTGAGAAGACAAGTTACAGATTCTGCTTTAGTTGAGTTGAAATCAGCTAGGTACATATTTCCTCTTCTCACACCAGTGAGAACCACTTTGTTGCTTCTTTTATTTGTCACAACACAGGCTTCTGAGTTGAAGGTTACTGAATTGGCTTTGTCACAAAGTTGGCTGATACTCAACAGATTGTGTTTGAGACCATCCACTAAGGCAACCTCCTCAATGATGACATTGTCCTTTGAAATCAAGCCATATCCCATAATATAACCCTTGCTGTCATCTCCAAAAGTAATACTTGGGACAGCTCTCTCCTTAAACTCTGTGAGCAGGGTAGAATCACCAGTCATGTGTCTTGAACAACCACTATCCAAGTACCAAAGATTCTTTCTGTTTCCCTGCACACATCAAAATCAAATCAAGTTAATTTTGGTACCCAAGTTTCCTTGGGTCCTGCCTTGTTAGCTTTCTTTTTCTGTTTCTTAGGTCTTATCTCATTTGACTTAGGAATATCAGATTCATCCTTAGTCATTTGGATTGGACCTTTGAAACCATTCATTGCAACAGAATTATCATGCATATTATGACTAACAGGAAATGGCATGCTTGGTGTAAACATGTTATTCCAGTAAGGCATGCTAAATGGCATTTGTGGCATACTATATGCAGCATAATAAGGATTAGGTACAAATGGCATATTAGCAAACTGTGCATTCATGTTCTCTGTAGGCATAACATTAACAGGCATGGGAGGCATGGCATTCATGTTAGGAAATTGAGACTGAACAGACATGGGAGTAGGCATGGCAGATTTGCAATTAACAGATAAATGATTTACACTACCAAACTTGACACAGATTTTTCTAGGAGCATATTTATCAGGTGTGTAGTTATTGTGTTTGTTAATCCCTACTTTACCATTCCTATTGTTTTTACTTTTAGTCTCTGTTTTTACCTCAATTTTCTCAAGTCTGTCACTTAACTGTTTGACAGTCATGTGACCAACATTAGCCTTTTTCCCTTTCTTAACTTGACTTGACTCTCCTGAAACAAAGTTCTTGGAAACAGACCCATACTTCTCATTTAGCTTAATTAGTTTGGCTTTGCTAATGGGCTTGCTCACAGCCGACGGATGAGGATTTTCATCATTCGACGGATAACACTTTTTGTTATCCGACGGATAGTCCTCATCATCCGTCGAGTCTACATCTGTTAGCAGTCCATCTACCAAATTAGGTTCTAGTTTCTCTTTGTTCTTTTTCCAGGCTTCATCACAAAAAGACTCAATTCCTTGAACTTTGGTGATTTGAGCATGGACATCTCTGGATGTTTTCCATGCTTTAATCACTTCTTGTTCACGCTAGAGCTGCTTCTTCAAAATCACTTCCTTTTTCAAGGACTCAGTTAATTCCTCCTTGGCAATCTTACACTCAATTCTTAATTTCTCAAAATCAACAAACTGAGACTCAAGCACATTATTCCTCTCACTTAAAAACAAATTGTTTTCTTTGATTTTAGCATTTTCTTTAGTAAGAGACTTAAGTGTAACAAGCAAATGATATAATTCTGTAGACATGTCATTTATGGCATCATTACACTCAGCTTTAGATAAATGTGCAAGGTTTGTAGTAATTACCTGATTGCTTGAGGAACTTATCTCTGTCACATCAGACTTGGCCATTAGGGCTAGATTGACATAGCTGACATCTTCATCTTCATCCAGACCATCTGTTGCTCAGTCATTTTCTTGTGTAATAAAAGCCCTTTCCTTTTGTTTGAGTAGATCAAAGTATTTTTGCTTATAATCCACCGACTCAAACTTTTTCTTACTGGAATCTGACTTTCTACACTCATTGGCAAAATGCACTGCCAAGCCACATTTGAAACATTTGAATTTTGACTTATCCACCATGTTTCTATTTGGCTTGGCTGCTCCAAAGTTCTTCTTGAACTTGAGCTTGGAAAATCTCCTGGAAAGAAATACTAGGTGCTCATCAATGTCCTCCATGTCATCTTGGCTCAATGAATCTTCACTTTCTACTGCAAGCCCCTTGCCCTTGTTCTCACAGACCTTTGAAGTTGATTCAACAACTTCCATCTTCACTTCCTTCTCCTTTTCCAACTCAGCAACTAGTGCAATGGATCCTCCTTTCTTCTTTCCTCTCTCCATCCTTTCATCCTGCTATATTTCAAGCTCATAGGTTTTCAGGATGCCATACAGTCTCTCCAAAGTAAACTCCTTATAATCTTGTGAGTTTCTTAATGAGACTGTCATTGGTTTCCTTTCTTTTGGAAAAGATCTAAGGAATTTCAGATTAGAGTCTTTAGTCTGATAGACTCTCCCATGTAACTTAAGAGCATTAAGTAGTTTTTGAAACCTACTAAAAATGTCAGTGAGAGACTCACTTTCCTCATTGTGAAAATGCTCATATTGCTGAATCAAGAGCTGCATCTTATTTTCTCTAACTTGCTCAGTGCCATCACAGATTATCTGTATAGTATCCCAGACTTCCTTGGCAGTTTTGCAGTTGATAATGTTGTCAAACATGTCTGCATCAACTCCATTAAACAGAATATTTATGGCCTTTTTATCCTTCCTGACTTGTTTAATGTCAGGATCAGACCATTC
This sequence comes from Apium graveolens, assembly GCF_009905375.1. Classification (NCBI taxonomy): domain Eukaryota; kingdom Viridiplantae; phylum Streptophyta; class Magnoliopsida; order Apiales; family Apiaceae; genus Apium; species Apium graveolens. Next base: position 14,686 of record NW_027419132.1, on the reverse strand, counting down.
ATGCATTGGCTTGGGAACTGATGGCTCGTTTCCTGTTGCAGCTCTCATTGGAATATGAGGGTCTCTTTCTATGCAGTCCACATAGGCCTCATCTTGAGAAAGCATATGAAGATGCATCTTTACCTTCCAATGATGGTAATTATCTTTATCTAGAAAAGGAATCTTGACTCCAACATCCTTCTTGTTCATCTTGATGAATTGTTTTGATCTTTAAACTCTTTGTTTATTAAGAGCTTGCTCTGATACCAATTGTTAGTCCCTTAACAATATAGAATGAATTACAGAAGTGGGGTTGAATGGAATTCTTGAACCTTTTTCTTAAAATAAAAATATTCAAACTCAAATACAAATATAAGTGTTTTGATTAGCACAATGCGGGATAAAAACTTAAGTGAATCAAAACATAAGTAATTAAAAATAAGAGTCTTTAAAAACTTTTTGGTGGATTTAAACAATTCCACCAGAGATATATATTATATCGAGAGAACTCTGTGTGCAAGAATGCTCACAGCTGCTTACAAATTTGAACTACTAATAATACAGAGAAATGCTAATAATTCTGCTTACAAATGTTTTTCACTTTTTGTATCTCAGATCTTGGTTTCCATTTGCTACTTCTTGGTTTATATATTACCAAGATTAGAAAGTCAAAAGATAGAATCATTATAAAGACTATCAGTTTTTATGCTTTGCTACTTTGTTCTCTATTACCCAGTTAATAGGCTTCCTCATTCCATTTGCATCCATCCCGACGCATGTGACCAGTTGTCACTGTCAAGTGATGTTTGAATTCTTTACCGTCGGATTGTTGATCATCCGTCGGGTTGTTGATCATCCGTCGGGTGCTTTGTAGTTTATCCGTCGGGTAGCAATCAGGCACTTGACTTCATTTCACCTATGCAGAATTACAAGACATCATCTATATACAATTAATCGACCTATTCTGCATATCTAGTTAAAGTTAACATGACTTATATGCTTCTACAGATTCTATACAAAGGTGCATACAACACTGTGCTACAAACTTATTATTACATAAGCTACTCACTCGATGTATAATAAGTTAATCATCCGTCGGGACTACAATGAGTTATCCGTCGGGACTATAATTCTTATCCGTCGAGTGCTACATTATTTCACTGAGTAAAATCTACTTAGGTGTTTTGTTTATAAAATCATCAAGTACACAACATATGCACAACAACTATCCATGTGTGTCATACAATATAAAGCCAACACTCCTTTTATTTATTTCAATGTGGGACAAAAAAACACATTTTTCATTTCAAGGTTTTACAAGCTACTCACTGCAACTCTATTCTCTATGGATTTTACTAAGAAAATTACTTGATCCATATATAAAAGTTTAAGTTCCCATAATAAGGAACACTTTACAATTGTTAAAATACGGAATTAATATCAAGAACATAAAAAACTTATGCTCTAAAACTACATTTCCTAACATGCGTCAGGGTTAAGAATAAATTGAAATTTTCTATCTTTTCAACTTTGAAAAATAACATCAATATTAATTTATTAGGTATCCTTAGTCTAACTTAATAGCTCGTGTGTCTTTTTCGACCGACACCAACGCGAGAAATAATAGTTTAAATGGAGGAACAAATCTACCCTGAAAATTTATACATATCCCGTGTCGACCCTCAAACTTGTACATGTCAAGTACCAAGCATTTTCGGATTTTTTTCCAGAATATTCACATAGAGTTAAAATAAATAATATTTCTTTATTAATTTAATAATTTAATAAAAAAATTGCTACCAAGCAACCATGCATAAAAAAAGATTCTTAGATGTCGGACAAATTTGCCTATTGCTACCAGTTAGCGCTATAACATATATGTAATCAAATAGCCATACAATGAGATTATAGTAAAACTGGCCATGATACCCTAAAGCACACAAAGCTTTGGAAATAATAAAAATAAAATTTTTTGAACCGTTTTAAATTTAAAAAAGGTCAAAATTAAGGCCTTGGAAAAATGAATATTATCATGATGCACATAAACAAGTACATAAATGACAAGAAGTAATTAGGCATGTCAGTTACAATTTTTTTCTTCTTTAACTGAGAGACAAAAATCAAGCTTATTATATTAGCAGGTGAACAAAACAAATAGCAAAATTATGAACATATCATAATTTAGTTTACAATTTTTTCTAATCACGTACGTATATACATACATTACTTTGTATAATTCTAACAATTTATGACGCCTAAAGAAGACAACCACGCACATGATTATTACAATTTAAAGAGATAACCTTAGTTAAAAATAAAACAAGCCAACCAAATAGTATACTAATGTGCTAACTATTCTGATTAGCATCTAAAATAAATCATGACAATAATTGTAACACCCCCAGATCCGGTCAGGGATCCGGGTCGTCACGGTCTTTCTTTCCACAATATCACTTCACTTAATTAACAATAAATAACCTCATGCTATGACCCCACATTAACACACACCACAACCCGTTATAGTCTCAGAGATGAAACTGAAATAAGTACAAGTCTTTGAATCCACAATTTAAAAGTTATTACAACCCAAAAAAATGATTACTTGATAAGTTTACAATTAATTGCCATTATCTGCCACAAGTTATAATTATACATAATTGATTCCCAAAAGTAGAAGGTCTGATCTACAAATAGATCTACCTCTGCAGCTATAGCAGCTATGATCTCAACGGGAAGGCGCGGGGCGCTTCCCACGCTCTTGCGCTGGGTCTGCTGGATTCTGGCCATCTTTCCTAACTGTTGTTGTGTGATGAAGAAATAAAGCAAGAGTGAACATTACAGCCCGCAAGATAATATATAGTGTAAACAATAACGCAAGCATCTAAAAGGATAACTTGCTGGAAACCTTTATCAGGTGAAAGATAATTACTTACTGGATATAAGCAAAAACAAGGGATGAAGTTACCAATTACTTCACTATACTTATATCATTTATAAGGCTACTTGAACTACCACTGTTCAAAGCATTATAGGTTTCAAAAGGTCATCCCATAGATGAGACCACAAGTTAAGACTTGAATAGATTCAATCTTTGAAATATTATTGAATGAAATAAAGTTACGAGATACTTTATTTAGTCCCGATATATATATCCACGTATATATCTCTTAAAAATTTCCTGGAACCTCTGTTATGTAAAGTATGAACAGAGTTTGTAACATCCAATGAATTTTGGAAAGGAAAAGAATTTTGGCATAAACCCGATATCTTGCTGATCAGGCAAATATACCAATAAGTAACCTTTTCTACTAGTAGATGGATGAATCCCCCACCGGTCATCACCCTGGCCACATAAGGACCTTGTGCTGGACCGCCACCCGGCCTCTTACGCGTTGATGGATTGCCACCCAGCCACTTACACTTTGATAGACCGTACCCCGGCCTGTCGCTTATACCGACTCAATTAGAGGGACTTACTTCCCGAACGTTGGGCAAGTAATCAAATTGTTTTCTCAAAACAGCAACCACGTTGCGAATGTAAAATACACCACAGAGCCGGATCCCCCAGGTTTTGAGCGAGTATTTAATTCCCCTTCGAAAGGAGGATCTTAAATATAAAAGAATGAGTTTTTTGGGATCCGCCCTAACTTTTAGAAATCATTTTGAAGACTCGAAAACATTTTTAAGAATGTTTGGAGTACTGCTGATTTATTAAAATAAATCAGTCCCGATATATTAGAAATACCTGAATATTATTATTTAAATAATATTCTCATAAAGATAATCCTTATAAAAATAATCGAAGTAGAAGTTTTAAAACTCATACTTGAAATGAATATTAAATAACCAAAGATATACTTATACGAAAGTACTATCTTTATTTGAATAATCGAAAATAAGTTTGATTATCGAAACATTATTCTTTAATAAAATAAAGAATATTATTAAATAATAAGCGGAGTCATAATACCTCGAATGAATATTATAAATAATATTCATTAAATAAAATAAACGGAGTCATACATCCTCAAATGAATATCCAATTAATAATCATTAAATAGAATAAACAGAGTCATAAGTCCTCGAATGAATATTCAAATAATATTCATTAAATAAAATAAAGTTATCGAATAAACCTTATTCGATCAATAGTTTTGAAAACTATATCCCCATATATATAAATATATATATATATATATAATATACTCGGGAACATCGACTCCCGGTTTAGAAATATGTTCACCTTTGGGTCCCCTATACTAAGGGTATACGCAACTACTGCTTATTTCTAGCATAGGTATTATGCAACTATAAGCATTGAAATCAACAGATAGATAACCAGATTACGAAACAGACATGCATATATACCATATCAGCATGCTCCAATATATCGCAAAATTTGCTAATAACAATCATGCACTTATCACAAGATAATGCATATACATATATTTACATCACAACAACTGTATAACGGGTAGAAAACTTGCCTGAGCGACTGGGGGTTATAAATGGCTTGGGACGAGTCTGGTAACCTATAAACAACATATAAGTTGGAATTAAACCAAAGTCACTTGTAAATCTATACTTTAACCAATTTAGACTCTAACGCTCGCTTTGCGCTTAATGATTCTCTTAAGTCGCTCGAGTACCCTCGGCTCCACCATTTTTAATAAATTAACCATTATGAGTTTTAAGGCGGTTCTTTCGCGAGTGTCTTACCAACTGACTAAAACACTTTACATAAATGTTTCATACTCCAATTAGTCCTTTTAGGTCTTTAACATATGTTTCAAAGTAAGGCGAGGGGTAATGATTCGTTCGCGAAACGTCGTTACTTAAAACGGCCGTTTCTCCTAAACCGTACATCGGAATCAAACGAACCACATATCAAAACGAAGCTCGTAACATGAACTATATAAACATGGAAATGGTCAAAACCTAGCAGGGAGTTCTCGGGTCCTAATGTTATGAACAAAAGCAGTCTAAAGTAAATCGGACATTACGACGGCTATGTTTACGCGATTTCCCAAATTTATGCCATTCCAAATCAACCACCAATCAATCCCAATTCATTCATACAACCAAAATCCATCCATATCACACTACAACAGCCCCAACACCTCAAGTTCTCCAATTTATGTTATTCTCAACATGAATTTAAAACTATACTTAAGTCCTTTACTAATCAACAAGATTCAACATTCAATTCACTACAACTCCAACCCAAACTCTAAACCTACAAGCATCAAGCTACTCTTTTATCATAACAATCAAAATCATCCTAATATACAAAGTAAAGCTAGGGTTTGGAGATGTTATACCTTCCTTGAAGTGATTGGAGTAGCTAGGAAGCCTTAAGAAGCCTTGAGATGTCTTAGGGATGCTTGGATCTTAAAGGAAAAACAAGAAAAATCAAGTTAAAAATCTTGAAATCACTATTCATTATCTTCTTCATTGATTTCTTGGAGAAGATTGTGAATGATTTGGAGGCTTAAACTTATAGGATAGCTATATCTATGCATAAGGAGTACTAGATAATTATCTTACCAATTAAGGAAGCTTGGAACTTGAATTTTGAAATTCTTCTTCTTGAAATGGAGAGAAAAGCCGAGAGCAATGGTTGAAGCAATGGTTGAAGAAATGAAATGAAACTATATCCCCATATATATAAATATATATATATATATATATATAATATACTCGGGAACATCGACTCCCGGTTTAGAAATATGTTCACCTTTGGGTCCCCTATACTAAGGGTATACGCAACTACTGCTTATTTCTAGCATAGGTATTATGCAACTATAAGCATTGAAATCAACAGATAGATAACCAGATTACGAAACAGACATGCATATATACCATATCAGCATGCTCCAATATATCGCAAAATTTGCTAATAACAATCATGCACTTATCACAAGATAATGCATATACATATATTTACATCACAACAACTGTATAACGGGTAGAAAACTTGCCTGAGCGACTGGGGGTTATAAATGGCTTGGGACGAGTCTGGTAACCTATAAACAACATATAAGTTGGAATTAAACCAAAGTCACTTGTAAATCTATACTTTAACCAATTTAGACTCTAACGCTCGCTTTGCGCTTAATGATTCTCTTAAGTCGCTCGAGTACCCTCGGCTCCACCATTTTTAATAAATTAACCATTATGAGTTTTAAGGCGGTTCTTTCGCGAGTGTCTTACCAACTGACTAAAACACTTTACATAAATGTTTCATACTCCAATTAGTCCTTTTAGGTCTTTAACATATGTTTCAAAGTAAGGCGAGGGGTAATGATTCGTTCGCGAAACGTCGTTACTTAAAACGGCCGTTTCTCCTAAACCGTACATCGGAATCAAACGAACCACATATCAAAACGAAGCTCGTAACATGAACTATATAAACATGGAAATGGTCAAAACCTAGCAGGGAGTTCTCGGGTCCTAATGTTATGAACAAAAGCAGTCTAAAGTAAATCGGACATTACGACGGCTATGTTTACGCGATTTCCCAAATTTATGCCATTCCAAATCAACCACCAATCAATCCCAATTCATTCATACAACCAAAATCCATCCATATCACACTACAACAGCCCCAACACCTCAAGTTCTCCAATTTATGTTATTCTCAACATGAATTTAAAACTATACTTAAGTCCTTTACTAATCAACAAGATTCAACATTCAATTCACTACAACTCCAACCCAAACTCTAAACCTACAAGCATCAAGCTACTCTTTTATCATAACAATCAAAATCATCCTAATATACAAAGTAAAGCTAGGGTTTGGAGATGTTATACCTTCCTTGAAGTGATTGGAGTAGCTAGGAAGCCTTAAGAAGCCTTGAGATGTCTTAGGGATGCTTGGATCTTAAAGGAAAAACAAGAAAAATCAAGTTAAAAATCTTGAAATCACTATTCATTATCTTCTTCATTGATTTCTTGGAGAAGATTGTGAATGATTTGGAGGCTTAAACTTATAGGATAGCTATATCTATGCATAAGGAGTACTAGATAATTATCTTACCAATTAAGGAAGCTTGGAACTTGAATTTTGAAATTCTTCTTCTTGAAATGGAGAGAAAAGCCGAGAGCAATGGTTGAAGAAATGAAATGATTTTGTGTTTGTGATTTGTTTAGCTTAGCTTGGTTCTTTTTGATTAGATTTTGGTTAATTACCTTATTAACCTTGAACTTTGTGTGGTTATCATTCATCCACACCTCCTTCCCCCTATGTCATGCTTATCTCACCTTGTGATGTCATCATCCCTTACTTGCCCTCTTCTTATTGGTTGGATGACCTCATCATCCCTAACCTCCTTGATTAACTTCCTAATTGTTTGCCTAATGACCGCTGATCTGTTATACGGTTCGCTTAACTTTCGTTCTCGTTTCTCGTTTGAGGGATCATACCCGGGATCTTATTACTTGGGTTTCCTTAACCTTTCTCAATACATTATAATCCTTTTATGATCCTTTCTTATAATCCTTTTATTTAAATCCTTTTTATCCTGTTACCTTATACTCAATTCTTTCCATATCTAGTGGATTTCCGGGAAAAATCAAAGTGTTCGGAATTGGATTCTGACGATCTTTACATACACTTATATACCATATAGAGTACTAATAAAATCTCAGAATATCCATATAAAACCCCTACATAGTGTGGCATGAAAAGTTTTCTTGTTCAGCAAAAACACTATTCATAAGGGTTACAAAAAGTTCAAAATTTTGGGGGTTATTACAATAATGTTTGCCAATGGCATCAAATTTAAAATTTTTGTTAAGCTTATTATCACACCCAACATATATAAACATTGCCAGAAAATCGAGTCAATCTAACATTGAGATATGAAGTCCCTTTTCCCACGAGACACTAATCTACATGTAAATTTCATTGACTAACAAAACAAATCTAGTCAGGCACAGAGCACTATATTGTAAATAAAGTGTATACCAATATGTAAACATGTAAACTATTCTTATTTCCTTTTGAGAAAAAAAATGTACATGGACATGACAAAGACAACAAACAACATAAAATATTAACCAAATTCATAAAATCAACAAAATGAAATATATGTCATACGAAAAAAATAGCATCCTGAATCTCAAATTCCAACATACATATCTCTATTATAATTCATGATCTAGCACATACTCATACACGCATGCATAGGATAAAATGAAACCTTTCACCACAAATTATGATTCTCGAGAAAACAAAATCATGGTAAATTAGAACTATTCCATTAAAATCTTGAACCAAACACGTAGGTAAGAGACACAACAAATATTATACTCCCGAAAAATCCAAATAAATTAATTTATCCATTAAACTAATTTATATATAAAACAATTATTTATTTTAAGCTTGTAAGGAGTATAATTTATGAGTCTACCTGAAATTGAGATTACAAGAACGAAATTACCGGAAATGTTCGAGTCATGTGAAAAGCGCGCTCTCCTAAAAACAGTTAAGCCCCTTTCTCGTGGTGCTCGAAGGTGTTGTGGTTTCTGTCTCCTAGGATAAAATGACCAAAGGCAGCCTTAAGTACAAAAAGTTTCACCTTCTACGAAATGAACGAACACGACTTTCAATCTCACAGAAATAGAACCTAGAGCTCTAAGATGTGATAGAGATACAAAAATGCTTGAAAGATATTTTGTGTTACCAAAACCAAGAAGCTCAAGTCACTTTTAAACAAGAATAAAATTATATAACTTATACATAAAATCACATTGTAACTTATCAAATAATGAGCTACAATAATGAATAATCAATATTGTGTCATTATTAAGGAGTTACAAATTTGTTAGGTCACGCAACACTGTAGAAGGGGGTTGAATACAGTGTAGAATACAATCAAATCGATTTAGAACACAAATAACAGAAAATAGATGTATTCGATATAATAAACTCTGTTACAATGGAACTGTCCTCTCTCAGTGATGAACAAATATCATGAGAGCTGCTAGATTATTACAATGTATGATCTTCTCGATGATCGTAACACATATAGTGTAAACCTATGTCTGTGTTTATATAGACACACAGTTACAAGATAACTTCTAATTGATATGAAATATAATTCTGTCTCTTAAAATATATCAATCAGATATCTTATACAATTCTTCTAGTCCTCTAACTCTTTCATTGCATACCTTCTTCTGTATTAGTCTCGATCTTCTTTCCTGTAAATTAGCTTCCTTCCTTAACTATTAGTCCTCAAGTACTTAAGTTCTGATATCCATCTTCTGATATTATCTTCTGAAAATCTAAGTCCTGATATCCTTAAGTCCTGACTTTCAGTAAGTCCTGATTCCAGTAAGAACTGATATTTCCTGTTTATTAAGATCTGAAAACTAAACATGAAACATATTAGACATGACATCTCAAATATATCCAACAAAATTCATTTTCATAAGTTACAAAATCAATCCAATAAAAAAGTAAAATTTTATTCAAAATAATCCAACAGAACCTACTGGTCGCAGAATTAAAAAACCGCAGAAAAGGTTCCACATTCCATAAAATTAAAAAATCGCAGAAAAGGTTCCAACATAACTTCACTACTAGTGGATTTACCTGCAAGGCTTAATGCTTCCCCTAACATCACTGAGGATAGTTGTACGTTTCTTTTTACTCGAAAGCAACCTCTTTAAAACATCAAGAAGATAAAAACATATCAAAATGAAAACAAATCCAATGAAACAATATCAAAACCTTAAATGCCTGCAGAATGAAAATGACATGACTTACCTCCAACAAATTGATATAGAAATTAAAGAAAGAAGGCAGAGGTCTGCTCCCGACATGAACTTCTGCTTCAATATGTCATATCGAACTTTTATTTTTGGTAAACTAACTTCAATACTGAAAAATAAATACAATAATTAAAAAGAAAATTATCAACCTAGAGTCATTATTGTTAAAGATACAATTACCTGTTGATTCTATCACAGAGCTTTCTTAAGAGCTTCTCGGTATCTTCATCTGCAGTTTTGAGAAGTCTATCAAGCAAAATCTCTCTCATCAGTACCAAATCTGTCAACATCAAACTGAGTAGCACCTTCTGCTCCAGTAAATAAGCTTTTTCTAATACGATCATAAGTAGGCAGTTTTTTCAGAGTAGCCCATCGAAGAGACTCCTCATCATATTTTTCTCGTACTGATTGAGTGAAAACTTGTGCATTACCGTCCCTTCAAAAGGTATTATTATTTGCACGAGGAACTGAATCTACTAAACTGTTACTGTTTTGTCTTAAGGTGTTGGTGGTCCGTACTGCATTGCTACAGGGGCCTGTTACACGAACTCAGACCCGTTTCTTATTGCTTCAAACCCCCCATTTTTTCTTATAAAAGGTAAATTTTGTGTAATAATGCTATGCATCGCACACAGGGCGTTTTCCAAAAAATGGACGTGTATTGAGAAGTACAAAATTAAATACATTACGATCTAAACTTAGACTTTCATGACTACTATTCAGTGTGTAAGAATCCGTGCCATCCAGAAGCTATAGAGTTTCACTTTGACAATCATAAATCATGTTCATATTATAACACTCCCCCTTGATTGTCAATGTGAGTTATTACAAAGATTGACTTCCTCGTTTATACCTTGTAAGGAAAAACCCAGTGGGATAAAAAACCTTACGAAGGAAAAAAAATACAGCCTCCCCCTGAATAAAACATCTCACAATTTGACATCTTTTGGTAGTAATAATTTCAGCCTTCACATTCCAACAATGTTTCACAGCTTTTCAAAAGTTGAGGTAGGTAGCGACTTTGTAAGTAAATCAGCCAGACAATCACATGAGCGCACTTGTTGTACATCAATGTCACCATTCTCTTTTAGTTCATGTGTGTAGAAGAATTTTGGCAAGATGTGCTTGGTTCGGTCCGCTTTAATACCTTCCTTTAATTATCTGATATAAGCTGTATTATCTTCAAACAAAACTGTAGGACTATCTGAAATGCTTGATAATCCACATGATTCTCGAATATGTTGGATAAAAAACCTTAGCCAAATACATTCCCTGCTTGCTTCATGAATTTCCAATAACTCTGCATGATTTGATGAAGTTGCCGCCATAGTCTATTTTGTAGATTTCCAAGAGATAGCGGTACCACAATATGTAAATAGATAACCTGTTTGTGATCGTTCAAAATGAGGATCTGACATGTACCCAACATCCGTATATCCAACTAGCTGCGATATTGAACTGTTTGAAGTGAATAGTCTAAGATCAATTATCCCGCGAAGATATCTAAATATATGTTTGATCCCATCCCAATGTCTTTTCGTTGGATCAAAACTGAATCTCTCCAAAAGGTTTACAACAAAAGCAATATCATGTCTTATGTTATTTGTAAGATACATAAGAGCTCCAATAGCACTAAGATATAGAACTTTAGGCCCAGATGCATTTTTGTCTTATTTTCTAGGTCGGAATGGATCTTTTTCAACTTCGAATAATCGAACAACCACATGCTGGTGTTGTTAATGGATGAGCTTTGTCCATGTAGAACCAATCAAGAATCTTTTCAGTATAAGTTGACTGATGAACAAATACTCCCGAGGATAAGTGTTCCACCTGTATACCTAAACAAAATCTGGTCTTTTCAAGATCTTTCATTTCAAACTCAGTTTTCAAATAAGCAACAACGTTAGCAATATTTTCTGAAGTAACTACAATATTCAAATCATCTACATATACAACAATAATAACAAAACCAGATGATGATCATTTTCTAAACACACATGGACACACTTGATTATTAACATACTCATCATTTAATAAATATTCACTAAGCCTGTTGTACCACATACAACCAGACTATTTTAAGCCATATAATGATCGTTGTAATTTAATTGAGTATAAATGTCTAGGCTTAGTTTCATCGATCTTTAATCCTTCAAGGATTTTAATATAAATATCACTATCAAGTGATCCATAAGGTAGGATGTAACAACGTCCATGCGACGTGTTTCCAGTCTTTCCATACAAGCCATACCCATCAGAATATAAAAAGTGGCGCCATCCATAACATGAGAGTAAGTTTCATGGTAATCAAATTCAGGTCTTTGAGAGAATCCCTAAGCTACCAGTCGTGCCTTATATCTTACGATTTCATTTATTTTATTTTGTTTTTGTACAAATACCCATCTATTCCCGACAGGGATCACACCAGCTGGTGTTTGGACTGTAGGTCCAAATACATTTCTCTTGCAGAAGGATTACAATTTGTCCTATATTGCAATATTCCATTTTAGGCAATCATCTCTTTGTCAACATTCTTCTACACTTCGTGGTTCAGGATCAGAGTTCGTAATAATATCACATGCCACAGAAAAAGCATATACATCATCAACCTCAATACTTCCACGATCCAATAATTTCCCGTTATGTACATAACTCATTGAGATTTCATAATTTTCAGGTACCTTTGCTTCCATTAAAGCATGTGCCACTTCAAGGAAATATTCTATTCTGGAGGCAATACCACTTCTGGTGGTTTTCTCATAGCCACTTCACGGGTTTTAACCTCTTCCGGAGGTGATACTACTTCTGGGATATTTGATATAGCCACTTGATGGGCTCAGACCTCTTCAGGAGGTAATACCACTTCTGGGGTATTTTCTGGAACACTTGCCACTTCATGGGCATGTCCAATCAATTTCCACTTTCTTGGTACAACATCTTTTGTACCAATAGGTCTACCACGCTTCTAGCTTGGTTTTGAATTACCAACCAATTTTTCCGAAATTAATATATGAATAGGGATTTCAACCCTTTTCGGTGCATTAACAACAAGTATATTCGATTTTATGACATGTCTAGAATCATTGAAAACATCTAACATTGGATTAACAATATTTTGCATATGAATGATTCTTGTAACCTCAGATTCATATTGTTTAGTACGTGGATCCATAGAACTTAATCCTGATGTATTCCATGACAGTTCAGAATTTAACCTATGCAAAACATTATCTCCCTCTAATGGAGGGAATACAGACTCAACAAAATGACAATTAGCATATCGAGCAGTAAAAACATCACCAGTTAATGGTTCAAGATATCTCATAATAGATGGTGAATGAAAACCAACATATATATCTACTGTTCTTGCGGTCCCATTTAAGATCTTTGTGAAGGTGCAATGGGAACATATACGGCACTACCAAGAATCTTAAAATGTGAAATATTAGGGGTTTGACCAAGAGCTAACTCATGAGGAGATTTTTTGTGATAAGTAGATGGTCTTATCCTAATTATATTTGCGACATGAAGTATTGTGTGACCCCAAATAGAATTAGGTAATTTAGCTCTTAGAAGTAAGGGTCATGTAATAAACTGAAGTATTTTAATATATGATGCCGCTAAACTATTTTGTGTATGCACGTGAGCTACGAGGTGTTCGACATTCCTACTGACATACAATAATCATTGAAAGTAGCAGATATAAATTCAACGACATTTGTTAGTGTGTGTGCCCTAGAGACAACACTATTATGTTTATGTTATGAGACATTTGGATTATTAATTATGATTCTATAGATTATTCTTTAGTAATTTATTATATCTTAATTTTCTGCGATAAAATGTCAGATTAATAAATGTCCTTAGAATATGATATGTAAATCTATATCTCTAAGTACGTGACTTAGAAATGAGATTATGAGAATAATATTGATATTCCTAAAGGTCCCTGGTCAAGTATTATTGTTAAGGGACGATAATAAATACGTTCAGACTAGTGTGTTTGTTCACTGATGATCACATCTCATTGATCATAGGTATAGTGATACTAAAGTCAAAACACAGGCACATATATTAGATACATGGTGCTGGATTGACCCGTTGTGAGATACTACATGTTTATAGTGTCATAAGTTAATCTCACAGTGATAATGATGTATTGGTGCTTAGACCTGAAAGTAATATATTTCTATACGAGAATTAATATACTTTGATACTATTGAAAGTTATCCTTGACCGGGTAATAATAAAAGTAGACACTGGGTATATTATGAATCATATGAGAAATATGAATGATCTATATGAGTTTAGCCCTCCTATATTAAAGGAGTGATATTATTGGCCTCTTAATTGAGTAATACTATAAAATGCATGGTCGTGTCCAAATAATGATTTGTTTAATAGTTTACTCATTGATCAAGGAAACAAGTATTAAACGTTAACAGAGGATGACACAATGCATGCCTCGAGTTTGATCTATAATATAAGGCTAAAGGGTTTATATTACATTGTACATATTCACGAAAGGTTTTATTGAATCACCAATTATTATTATTACTTGGGAGTAATGATGTATTACTAGATGCCACTCATTGTTTATAATTTTATTATTAGAAAATAAAATTATTGCCAACGTAATAATAACCTAAAGGGTTACACACAAAGAACATTTAAAACAGAGTGTTATTTAAATTAGGATTTTAAATATTTTATAATTATTAATTAGAGTTTAATTATTAAATTAATTATGTGAGACTTGATTAATAGCATATATATTAGAATTCAAATTTAATAATAATATAAACCGGAAATTAGAATGGGTCATTTTTCAGAAGCCCATTAGGTTTAAGGTTAGACCTTAATCCTCTCCCACATATATATACATTAAGATGTATATTTTTAGGGTGACTTGTCACATATATTTT